>NC_043986.1:17688889-17733889 GCF_902150065.1 Myripristis murdjan | reverse complement strand
AGGGACTGAGAGGAGTGGGAGGGAGGTAGAGAGAGAGAGAGAGAGAGAGAGAAGGAGAGAGAGAGAGAGAGGGAGGGAGTGAGGGGTAGTGATGGCAGAGGGAGAGAGAATATAAAAATAATAGGGTCAGCAGGGAGAGAGAGAGAGAGAAATAAATGAAGATGTATCAGAAACAAAAGCCAAAGCAACTGAGGAGAGAAAGAGAGAGAGAGAGCGCAAGAGAGCAGAGTGTAAAAGCTGGAGAGATAGGAAAGTGGAAAGAGAGAGAGAGAGAGAGAGTGGAGCGGAGTGAGCGTGTGAGATAAAGAGTGGGCTAATGAAAGGTAGGGTGAGGCTGAGCGAGTCGGCGGGTAGGAGGGAAGTCGAGAGAGAGAGAGAGAGAGAGAAGAGAGAGCGGGGGAGAGGTCTGTATGGGGAAAGAATGCTGGGTGGGGAAGGAAGGCAGACACGCAGGGCTTTGTGCTAAAAGCAGAGAGAGACAGAGAGAGAGAGAGAGAGAGAGAGAGAGAGAGAGAAGGGTGGTGGTAGGGTGGGGGGGTGCGGTGCCTTGGCTCCACACTGGTTATGCTCAAGGGAGGAACTGGTGAACGGGCATCGGCCCAAAGCCCAGTCCAGTCCGGCCCATGCAGCGCAGTCCAGCGTCATATTTGAATGGTAAGGAGGGGGAGAGAGAGTGAGAGAGAGAGAGGTTAAGAGGAGGGATACTGACAAGGGAGGGGAGGGAGAAGAAGAAAGATAAGGGCAGAGCCTCGGTTACATACACCACATGGTCCAACGTGCACACACACCCTGGCCGTCTCGCAGGCTCGGGGCAAGTCGCCGGCCTCTACAACTTAAAGACCTTTCAAACTGCTAAGCGCGACTGACTTTTTAACACCCGTTTAAAAGCCAAACTTAAAGACACAAAGCCGCGGCAACAGCAGCATATTTCACCACTGAAGCACAGCTGATAAAACTTCTGAAAATCTAAACGGGCACTATAAGGAAAAAAGATAACAGGAAATTAATTAAGACACTTGAAGTCCAATTGTGTTTTGAGTAAAGCAGATACAATGAAGAATTAAACATGTTTTGCATGCTAACCCAATTCTCTTATTAGTTTAAGAGTGGACATGCAGTGCACAGAAACCTGTTCAAGCACAATGAAACAATACGTGTATTTAAAGGAGCATTCCACTTAAAATAGAAAATATGTAATTAAATTATATGCACTCTATGGACAAAAGTATTGGGACATGCCTCTTAATCATTGAATTCAGGTGTTTCATTCAGTCCCATTGCCACAGGTGTATAAAATCAAGCACCTAACCATGCCATCTGTCATTAGAAACATTTGTGAAAGAATGGGTCGTTCTAAAGAGCCCACTAAATTCAAGTTTGGGACTGTAATAGTAATGTAATAGGATGCCACCGTTGCAATAAACCAGTTTGTGAAATTTCTTCCCTCATAGATAATCCAAAAACTGTAAGTGATGTTATTGCAAAGTAGAAGTGTTTAGGAACCACAGCAGCTCAGCCACCAAGTGCCAAAAAAGTTACAGAGCAGGGTCGCTGAGTGCTGAGACGCATAGTGCGTAAAAGTCACCAATGCTCTGCTGACCCAATAACTACAGAGCTCCAAACCTCCTCTGGCATTAAAATCAGCACAAAAACTGTGAGCTAGGAGCTTCATGGCATGGGTTTCCATGGCCGTGCAGCCACAAGTAAGCCAGTCACCAAACACAATGCCAAGCATCAGATGGAGCGGTGTAGAGCACGCCACCACTGGACCCTGCAGCGGTGGAAATATGTTCTGCGGAGCAACCAATCACGCTTCGCTATCTGGCAACGTTACCTGCCTGACTGCATTCTCGGCCCCTTAGCTCCACTGAAGGGAAATCTTAATGCTTCAGCTCACCAAGACATTCTGGACAATTCTATGCTTCCAACTTTGTGGTGACAATTTGAGGAAGGCCCTTTTCTGTTCCAGACCCTCTCATCCAACATCAGCCTTCCCAGAGGAGTGGAAGCTGTCTTAGCTGCAAATGGGGAACCAACTCTTGGTTGGTCTAGCTCTATAGGTGGTGTAGGTGTCCCAGTACCTCAATACTTTTATCCACATATATGTGTGTGTGCGTGCGTGTGTGTGTGTATGTGTACACATACATACTATATATAATTTTCCATCTCCTTAGTGTGGCCTATACATCCAAACAGTGTCTGCGTGATTTGGTGAGGTTCCCAGTCTCTCACAATCTTCCTTGTCTCCTGGCACCCCAATACAATGGAGCTGGAAGGGTATTGTTTTGTGGAGCTCAAACTGTCAAAAATTTACATGTGAAAAACTCAACAGCAACAGCTCTTTCCAAAAACAGTGTCATGGATACTCGGCATAGTCCACAGCCCTCAGGATAAAAGAGATTCACTGGGGACTATTTCCTGCAGAAGAAAACCATCAAACTGTGTCTATCCACCTCAAATACCCACTCCTTCAGGGTACACAAAAACAGTTTGCAAATATTTTTTTGTCTGTTTGCCACTTTTTGGAATTTTGGGTGAACCGTTTCTTTAAGACACTTGGATACGTTTTTAAGGCCTTGGATGTAGATAATTGATTCTAAGACTTTAACAAGGGCCTGAGTGGGAGCGCATGCCTGTCTAACACACAATCTGACTAACACTGAAGAGGACACTTCTGAGGACATGCATTGCAGAGAGCACAGTCATAAAGGTTTTTCCCCAAACAGGTGATGTCACTGTGCTCCCATCCACGCAGGGACACTCCACCGCCCGGTGTGGTGGTTATGTCTTCTGTAGAGAGCATTAGTGTATTGTCGGCCTGACCGGTGACCAGAGAGACTATTGGCCCTCTCGCTTCTCTCTACTCATCTCCCATCTCATAACATTAAGACTGTCTCTCTCTCTCCCTCTCTCTGCCTGTATCCTTGGCAACCTGCCTCCAACAATGGAGAGAGCTCTGGCCACAGCATGGGAGGAGTACAGTGCCATGGAGAGGAAAAGCAAAGGAAAGTGAGAGAGAGAGAGAGAGAGAGAGAGAGAGAGAGAGTTAGAGAGAGAGAGAGACAAAGAGGGAGGGAGAATGGAAACCTGGCAGACAGACTGAACAGACAAGGGAGAGTGAAGGAACGAGTGAGAGTGTTTGTTGTGGGTGCGTGAGTGGGTCAAAAGGGAGGGAACAAAGGGTTAAACTGAGGAAGGAAGTGAGGCAAGATGAGATGCGGATGAGGGAGTCCAACCTGTCCAAGCTGCAAGCTTAGCAGTAGTGGATCAGTGGAGATCTGTGTCAGTATTCAAGTGATAAAAGGATGGATCTGGACCCTGGATCTCGCCCAACTCGACGATCACTCAGCAGTCCAAAGCCTATCAGCATCTTACCTGCTTGATGCCACAGAAATAGAAGATGGCCTCGTTTCACGCAGCTTTAATTCCATCATCAGAGTTCAGAGGGAACATTCTGCTGCCCGCAGCTAACACAGCACTGATTACGCATGCTGACCATGTAACAGCAATTTTTTTTTTACTTGAATTAAAAGTTTTACACTCCTCTATATGCTCAAAAGTTTCGACCTCAGGACTCACACCTTTGAAACCAGTGGTTTTGAAATTACATTGCATTGCATTACATTATATTGCATTATGTCATCTTTTCTCCAACAAAACATACAGTAGGTACAAGATTAGAAAAAAAGTAAGGTCTGTGGACCCCCATTGGTCCTTGATTGGCTTCCAGAGGATCCTCAGAAAAATGAAGAAAGCTTTAATTTCACTGCAATTTAATTCAGTAGAAAATGCTGTGATGCAAGAAATGAATGAGTGAACATTATGTTTTAATCTTTCTACTTTGAATTTATTTGTCAGTATTAAAGAATGACATGCAATCGATGATTTAATAAATTTAATACCTAATACAAATCAAAAAATATCTTTACAACACGGTGCCCACGGCAACATCACTTCAAATGACTGCTTGCGTCTTAATTCAACTCAACTTGCGGGTCCGGAACATGAAAAAGTTTGAAAATCTCAGTTTTAAAACACACGTTCTTCATTTCAAAAATGCACGTACGTTATTCTAAAGACAAAGTCTCACTTCTCAGGCACTGAAAAGTTTACATTTTGACGATACAAGGTTTTCATTCACCCAGAGTGATTCCTGCTGGAGTGAAATGGAACGATAGATGTACAAGTCTGTAAAATGAACTGGGCCTCCATGCAAGACCGACTGTTCGTTCTCTACAATGGAAAAGGTAAAAACAATAGAAATAATGATATGCGGATGGAGAGAAGAAGAGAGAGAGAGAGCCGGAAGAGTGGATGGAGGACTGTTCCTGTGTTCATTTGCTCTCCCCTCACCCCCGCTGGAGAGTGCAGCCGAGCTGAGCTGACTAGAGCCATTGAGATTAATTGCTTATGATCAAATCAGCAGAAGCTGTGCAAATTAAAGAGCCCCCCCACCCCTCCTCCTCCCCCAACACCACCACCACCGCCACCGCCGTCACCCACCATCTCTCCTCACCCCGTCACCCACCCCCACCCATGAGCCAGGCCCAGTGGACAGTGTGTGTGACGAGCCCCGGCGCTTATTCAAGGCTACAAACGTGTCATTTCCTCTTTCCCCGCAGAGGAACGGGGAGCTCAGAGAGAGGGCTCTAAATGGAACGAGGGGTCAGTCAAATGGTACGGGTGCACAAACACACACGCGCATGCATACACACACACATATGCATGCACACTACACACAGGGAGAGTTAGTGCCCTCAGCAGAACCAGAGTTCAGACTGACATCTCACCCCCCTTCCCTCCACTGTTTCTCCCCCTCCTTTCTCTCTCTCTTTCTAGCTCTCACTATCTCTCTCTCTCTCCCTCTCTCGCGCTCTCTCTCTCATTAAGAGACCATTAGAGGGAAGGACAGCGTGAGACTGCACGACCCCATCCTAACCCTGTAACACACCCGGGACAATAGGGGGGCAAAGGAAAGGAGGGAGGGGGTGAAAGAGAGAAAGGGGCAAAAAGATATACAGCAGGGAGAGTGAAACTGAGAAAGGGGAGGGAGACGGAAAAGAATAAGAGGAAAGATAACAGGGTGAAAGGGAGAGATGGGGTAACTGATAAAGGGAGAAAAGGAGGGCAAAGGTTCAGGGATGTGTTTATAAGAGCACAAGGACAAAGAACAATAATCAACAGGGTGGAAAGCAGGGGAGATGAAGCAAAAACGGTGTAAAAAGGTAGAGAAGTAGGAAGGGTAGATGATCAGCAGAAGGAAAAACAAGTTATGTATTAAGACTTTATTTTATAAAAAAAAAAAAAGTTTTCAAAAGAAGTGTTTTGTCCAATGCAGTTTCACTTGCTTCAGTTATTTTTGCAGAAAAAAGTGTTATTGTCTGGGGGAAAAAAAACAGAATATTCTATGTCACACAAGATATGAGAGATGTGTTTTTTTTTTTTTTTTTAAACAACTGGATTTGCGTTATAGGGGAAAGAATTGAAATTTTTTCCCAGCGAAATAAGATTCGGAGACTCAACACTAGATTAAAAGGCTTGTTTGCAGCATGCAGGTTGGAAGAGGAGGCTGGAGGGACGAAACATGCTAGATAGAGAAGGTATGTGTGAGTCAGAATGGAAGAGAGAGGTAGAGAGGCGTGTGATAAGTATGCTGTGACTTTAGAAGAAGGGGATAATTTGGGAGTGGAGGGGAAGACGGCTAGGCTGCTTCCTCAGTCGGACACAGGAATGTAGAGCAGGCGGATCCCAGTGTGTATGTGACTGCGTGTGTATATGTGTGTGTGCGTGCGTGCCAGACAGGAATCCTTAACCCCCACAGACTCCGGCTCCACTTATCAGGTTCTGAACAGAGGGGTATGGGGGGGGGGATTGACTTAAGAGGGGGTGAAGGGTCTAGGTGTCCTGCACTATCACATCCACCTCTCCCCTCCTACCCCCATCACTCCTTTCTACTCTTCGGTCTAACACACACACACACACACACACACCAATACACACACATATAGACACACGTACACACAGGCACACCCACACTAAACCTTGAAGCTGGATGTCTCTGAGGCCAGAGCAACTATGGGAAGGCCAAACAGTCTAACCACGAAATGAAAAAAAGAAAAAAAAAAAAAAAATACACTGCCGGGGTCTGAGGCATATACACATGCACAGACACACACACGCACATATACGTGCGCACACACACACACACACACACACTCTTTCCATCTGTCTCTATCTCTTTCCCTCTCTATTTGACTCACATTCACTCACCAGCACACACACACACACACACACACACCTTGCAGAGTAAACTCCAAAATCCTCTTTCACTTTTCTCAACAGCCAGTCGTCACCTTCCACCGCTCGCTCCTTCAACCTGTCAGGATTTGGTATTCTCTCTCTCGCTCAAAAGGCAGGTCAGGGGGTCCTTCAACTTTTTCACTCCGGGACCCAACTTTGAAAAGATGTAGCTTCACCTCGGGAGTTAGTCTTATTAAAACCTGCTAGTACTCCTGTTGTGCGAGGTCCCACCTGAAACAAGCCCATGACCCATTTTGCATTCAGGAACACCGACATGGGAGGAAGAGAGGGGTGGCAGGGCTGGCTGAGGGGGGCAGAGAGAAAGACAGAATGCGTGGAGGGGAGATCAAATAGATCAGATGAAGTTGTAGGGGAAGGGATTTGCTTCTTCACATGCTGATGGAGGATGAGGGTAGCGACCGGAGGAAAGGGGGGGGTGCGAGAGGAAAGGCAGAGGAAGGTGGAAACAAAGGAGAATATAGGGGCAGCCGAGTGATGTGGGGCAAGAGGATAAGAAATATATAGGGAATCTGACCTCCTTTTAAATGCACACTGCTTTAAATCGGTGTTTGATATGTGTGTGCATGGCAACCCATTTTAACCCAAAACACCATCAACTTTACAAGTCCTAACTCAGTTTCTAGTAAAAGTTGAGGATAATGGTAATGGCATTTTTACTGGTAGAAACTCCAACTGTCAATATCTCCCATAAATGTTTTACTAGTCATAATATTCGGTCCACATATGCACATGTTGATTTTGATTAGTGATTATAACAGGGCAACATATCCATGCATGTAATTTTGATTAGTCCCCACTGACTTACATGTAATCTCATTCACTCTTATCCACAATTCAGTTTTTTACTAGTAGAAACAGTAATTCCAGATGTGCACTTGCATATTGTATATATTTGTTATTTGATTTGGATATCTACAACTATGTTACAGTGATTTGAAAATACACATATCTTGAATGCTTGTTTACAATTACTTATAACTAAGTTAGAGATACCTCAAATTCGTATGTTGACGATCGATTATGGATATGTGAGCCCGGAATTTGTACTTGTCAAAAATAAAAGTGATAGATGGTGTCTGAAAGTACAATTTCAACTTGGAAAAATGTCATTGCAGATTCCATGGATGTTCGAGATTTTCAGATTCAAACCCTGCTGAAGTTTTCACTGGTAAAAATTGAGTTACGGCCTGCGAAGTTGGTGACAGTTTGGGCTAAAATGTGTGTGTGTATGTGTGTGTGTGTGTAGACTGATAGCAGGCACACATAACACACAAACACACAAACAAACATACAAACAAACAAACACCAAACCCCATAGCTCCCACTGGTGGGGATAAAGTTTAACCAGAAGCCCTGCCCTCACAACATTTCAAGCCCACAACCCCATTGTGAAACCACACACAAACAAACACTCACATAAATACACACATACAGAGGCCATAGCTGCAGTGTATAAGATGAGTGAGAGCAGAAGTGACAGTGTGAATTGAAGGGGTGTATGGAGGGGGGGTGGGGGGGTGGGGTGGGGTTATAACAGACAGAGGGAAGGAGGGACAGAGGAGAGAGGGAGGGGACGGAGAAGTTGTGAAGGACAGATCATGGCTTCCAGGACTGTCTTCAACCCTTTATAACTGTCAAACCCAAAAACAACTAGAGATACACACTCTCTCACGCACGCACGCACACACACACACACACACACACACACACACACACACACACACACACACACACACTCACACATACCCATACACACACAAGCACAGCCAATATATCAAAACAACACAAACACTGCAGAACACACATGACTAACACACACAAACATACACATTCATACACACACACACACACACACACACAGACACGGCACTTGTGTGTACACAGCCCAAGCCATAATTGTCCCCTGTGGTGATTTTGGCCTTTCCCTCCTAGTTTCTCATTGCCGTTGGCCAAGTCTTCTGTATCTTTAACACTTTCTTTTTTTCCCTCCTCTGAAAGAAGGAGGGGAGGGGGGAGAGAGGGGTGGGTGGGGGGTGTTGTCACAAGAGAAAGGATTGGGTGTGTGTGTGTGTGTGTGTGTGTGTGTTGGGGGGGTGAATGGAGAGAGAGAGCGAGAGAGAGAGATAGGAGAGAGAGAGAAGGGTTGAGGGCTGAAGGAAGGAGGTGTGGAGGGGTGTGACAGAGGAAAGGGGGAATAGAGCGAGCGAGGGAGGAGAGAATGAATGTGTAAGAGGAAGGGAGACTTTGCCCTCCAGCGGGAACACTCCCACGATTGTGTATATATATGTGTGTGTGTGTGTGTGTGAACGTGTGTGTGTGTGTGTGTGTGAGTATGTGAGCTGTGCCTCGGCCAAACCGACACACCCACAGGCTGTAGACCTCTATATCCTGTTCGGGTTGTCTGTTTGTCCAAACATCATGCACCCCCCCTCCACCCCCCACCCCCCCACCCCACACGCCCGTCTCTCCCCTTTTCTAACTGGTCTGACGGGGGTAGAAGCCGAGTGGGTACAGTAAATAGAACAAAGCCACCTTTCTAAAATAAACACACAGCGAAAGAGGAACTTTGGGTCGACCGTGAACGAGAGAAAGAGAGAGAGTCAGACAGAGAGAGCCAAGCACGGACCTAATGTACTTTTTTTTTTTTTTTTTTAAAGCTTAACTCCTCACCAAGTTACTATTTCTGCCTCCTCCTGTCAGTCAGTCAGTCTGTCAGTGTAAATGTCTGCCTGCCCCTCTTTCTCTCTCTGATTCTCTCTCTCTCTCTCTTTCTCTCTCTCTCTCTCTCCCCCCTCCACACAAGCACACACACGCACGCCAGCTCTTTGCTAGTCTCAATATCCCGGCTGCTTGCGCTCGACTAACTCTCAGTGAACGCTGGGTACAGTGTGACACATAAGCCGCAGCGAGCGGTGCTGCAGGGCCCATTACTGGCTATCAGATCACTGGAGGAGAGAGGAGAGAGGCATCCTAGCTCACATCACATCACATATCCATCTCGCATCTCCAAAAGAGGAGCCTTGTCATGGATCTCCCACGGAGGACGGAGCAGCTCTTCATGGACGAGAAGGGAAAGTGCTCTTTGGGGAGGAAAAAAAAATAATAATTAAAGAAACAGAGAGATGTGAGGGTCCGGAGCGACTGAGGTAATCATTGTGTTAGGGAGATACACCCCTTTCACACTGACCTACAACTCCACCTTGCCATCCAGAACTTGACCTCAGTGTAAACAGCTTAACCCCGCCTTCAGATCCCGGCAACAGCACAACTGTGAATTTGTCAGCCATTCATTTGCCACCCGTGTAAAGCACGATGATGCAGGTGACGGGACCTAGATCTCAGAGTCACTTTAAGCTATGTAATATGATGGTATGTTTCCACAGGGGTGTGTATTTGCGCCGCTTCCCAGCTTTTAGAGGCCGTGACGAGCGTGCCTCCTCCTGATGATTGACAGCTGCTCTCTCCAAAAACACGTCCGAGCTGCACATGATTGGACGAAGGCTTCGCTCGTGGGCCGTCCTTTCCCAGATTTCCAGCGGGATCCAAAATGGCATCTCTGTTGGAAACTTTTTTTTCTGATATTATGAATATAGTTCAACGAAAAGTGTTCCTGCAAACGTTTATGAGAAATTAACCGTACAGCTGCCGATTCTGTCTTCATTTTAGATCAATAATGGTTGTGTTGAAAGTTTCTCGAGAGTTTCCAGAGGCGGTGAGTTGCATTTGCATAAAGCAGCCTTGACTGATGGCAATATGACGTCCTATCCCTCCAAATGCAACACAACACTACCAGAATGCATTGCACAGTTGCTTACATAGACAATGAATGGGAGGCGTGGAAATGACTGATCCTGTGGTTACCAATAAAAGCTCGTATTTTGAAGTGGACTTGCCAGGGGGACTGCCAGAGCAGAACATCTGAGAGCCTTAGGTTTCAGTCAAGTTGGAAAACGGTGACATCATTCGAGCTGCAGGTGAAATACACAGTCACAAGTTTTTTTTTTTGCGTTGTCCTGGGTCAAAGCCTGTATATACCCCATGTATTTGGTGTAAAAGTGGTACAACACAGCTTGCTCGGTATGTTTTCATGTTTTTGGCATGTTGTGTGTGTGTGTGTGTGTGTGTGTGTGTGTGTGTGAGACCAACCAAGGTAACTACAGAATCCATTTGCCTATACAGTAGAGGTGCGATGTGTGGGAAGTGTGTGTGTGTGTGTGTGTGTGTGTGTGTGTTGCATTCTGTGTGTGTGATGCTGTGAATGTTCAACCACAGAGCCACCCCCCACCTCTGCCAACAGGACATCCTGTCAGGATGCATTCTGGGTAGTTTAATTCTTATAGACGCCAGGAGAGCTGTGTTTGTGTGTTTACTTGCGTGTGTTTGTGTGTGTGTGTGTGTGTGTGTGTGTGTGTAATCATATGTGATGAAATCTGTGTACAGGTTGCGCACATTCATAGAAAATAAGCAGGTGTGAGGGATGCACGTGTATTTATGCATGTTTATATACAGGCAAGTGAGCAGGCTAGTGTGTGTGTGTGTGTGTGTGTGTGTGTGTGGGCCGTGGCTGACTAAAAGCACACATGGGCCCAACCCAGGTGCACTCAGGGGTGGGATGGCTAATCTTTAACCCCCCACCCTACCACCACCGCCACCACCCTCCCCTCAATCCATTCCCTCCCCTCCCCTCCTCTTCCCACTCCTGCCATCCTCTCCTCCACCCAGCACTCCTTCTCCGGCCTGTTCCAGGGGCAGGCGGTGGAGAGGTGGGGGGTGCTGACGTTTTGGAAAAAAGCCGTGGTCAGGCGTGGGGAGAGAGAGGGAGAGGGGGGGGAAGGGGTGCAGGGGGAGGGAGCTTCCTGTCCAAAACGGCTCTTTTAAAGCCAGAGAATTATAAATAGAGCAGGTGTCAGTATTGAGAACTGAGAGAGCTGAGAGAGAAAGAGAGAGACAGCGAGAGTGTGAAAAATTGTGTGAATGTGTGTGTGTGTGTGTGTGTGCGTGTGTGTGTGTGTGTGTGTATGTGTGTGTGGTGTGATAGTGTGGTAGGAGAGTAGGAGAAGGGGCTTTCAGCTGGTGGACTGCCCATAATGTCCAGCAGGATGTGAGGTCATATGACAAAGATGGTTGGTGGGTGGTGAGAAATGATTGGTTACCACAGAGATGTTTTTTTGTGGGACAGAAGCAGGAGGCTGACGTGAAAGAGACAGAAAGAGAGAAGGGACAGATAGAGAAAGAGAGAGAAAGAGAGAGAAAGAGAGAGAGGGGAAAGAACAGAACTACAGTCTTCCGTCACAACTCCCCAAAGAACAAATAAGCATTCAGCCTCTTTTGCCAAAACACAACTGAGGGACAAGGGGGAAATGAGAGATTTTGTGTGTGTGTGTGTGTGTGTGTGTTGGGGGAAGGAGAGGATGGACAGAGTTAGGGGAAACTGAGGGAGGTGGGGTGAGAAGGCCACAAAAGTCAATAGGGTGGGAGGAAAGGGCTGAAATCATCTGTGCTGCCAGAGGACAAAGAGGCACAGCGAAGAGGGGGGTGGGGGAGACAGACAGAGAGAGAGAGAGAGAGAGAGAGAGAGAGAAAGAGGAATAGAGTGGGTGACAGAACAGATAATAGAATGGACAAGACTGTGGAAAAAGTGAGAGAAATGAACCGGAAGCCACCAAAAAAGAGAGGCAGAGAAAGGAAAAAAAAAATAGGCCTACAGTAAAAAAGAAAGAGAGAGAGAGAGAGAGAGGGGGGGAAGAGAGACCTCAACACGATGTAGTTATCTAACCCACAACGTGTCAAGCACCAAGCCATGAAGAAAGGGGTTAAAAATTAAGTCCACAGTCTGAAATATTAAATCTATTTTGGTTTTTAATGAAGAAGGAGTGAATTAGGGAGGAAATATGAGAGTAGATTATTAAACCGGGAGCGAGGAGAGGGAGAGAAGAAGCGGAGAGGTGCGCGAGGGGTGAGGGGGTTGAAATCTGTTCACGGTGTTTTAAATATTAAACCTATTTCAAGTTTAATGAAGTGCAAATACTATGGGGAGAGTCTTAACTGGAATACAGAGAGGAAGGGGGTGAAAGGGGGATCCGATTCATTATTTCAAGTGTTCACCTTTAGACTGCCGAGACTTGGGGAGAGGAGCGGCGGAGGGAAAAAAAAAAAAGAGAGGAAAGTTTAGGCAGAAGTGAATCGGAAAGGGCAGTTTTGCGGACGCCTATCGGCCTGCCCCAGGTGAGTCCAGGAGGCCCCAGAGGAGTGGAGGGGGATAAGGATTTGAACTCAAACAAACCCAAACATGCAGCGCTAAACCACACCGCTTTCAAGATAAACTCACAGGAATAAACAGGACTAAGGTAAATGATTTTACTTTTTCACTATGACTCTCTGGGCATGTGTGTGTGTGTGTGTGTGTGTGTGTGTATGAACCTTTGTGGTTGTGGGGGGGAAGCCTGAGGCCAGAGAAGGGAGAGGAAGAGAGTCAGATAAAGATGTTGGATTTCACACCCATCTAGAAGATTCTCGATGTAATCAATGTGCAACAGCTAGAGGGAAATGGAAAGAACAGCCCACGTGTGATTGAACTCTTCACGTCTACATAATCAGATGCTCTGAGCTGTGTTTGTGTGCTTGTCTGTTTGTGTGTGTGTGTGTGTGCGCGCTTGTGTGTGTATGTATGTGTGTGTGTGTGTGTGTGTGTGTGTACGTCACACTGGCCATACCCGATTGCCAAAATCCCCCAAGCCAACGCAAAAGGTCACCATGTGTTTTTTCTTTTTTTCCTTAATACCAGCAAAAAAACAAAAACAATCTACAAAAATATTTTCAGTTCTGTTTTGTGGGAAAAAAAGATCAAGTCGGTGTTTGCCCCAAGAATAAAGGAAGCAGGAGAGAACAGAATGAGACATTAACTCATATTTTCACCAGCTCATGATTCTTCTCCGCTTACCGACTAGAAAATGAGGGCACCAGCTGGAAGAATATGAAGTTTCCATCAATATAGATAGATATAGATATAGATATAGATATATAGATGTAGAGAAAATAGTGGGGTATATCTGAAATGCCAGCAGGTATGTAGGCCTTTTTTTTTGACACAGTGATAATTTATCCAGACTGGAGTCTCTACATTTACTAAATGATAAACCTCAGGTTTAAAAAGTGATATATTGCATATGAGAATAGATCTCCTCATATGAATTTAAATGTACACATTTAAGATGATTAAATTATCTGTGAATTTAGTGCAATAATAGGCAATCTGACATCTGCAAGTAGTAAGGAACATTTATTTAAAGGAACATGTTTGGAGTGTGATCAGGGTGGGGGGTTACTGAATTAAAATATACAGACCATAATATGATGCACAAGAAAATACTGAGTATTACATTTTGTATGATTTAACAGGTAATATACTAAATAATACTTTTAAATGTTTTCTTGTGATTTTCTAAAGATTCCTGCTTTGATTTGCAGATACCTCATGATTCAGGTGTGGATGAAGCATTGGAGGCCAAACTAACTCTAACTCTATGAAATAATTATTCATAGGTCAGCTATGTAAGCAAACAGGAAGTTCACAGAGTCATAAGACTATATAAAGCTCCCTTCTCAGAAATATTTACTTCTAAATAAGGTATTGCATAGAAAAACAATATAAATGATATGCACGGGGATTATAAATGATCAATGAAATGAGTATGCAGACGCAAAATATTGATTTCCCCTGCCCGTGTCACACTGATGGCTTAAAATATTTGTGTCTACAGACAGGCCGAGTATAAAAGAAAAAAAAAAAAGAGCGATCAAATGAAAGAGAGAAAAGGAAGTTGACTGCTTAGCGGCCTCAATAATGACATCAAGCGAACACAGCAGATGTTTGCAAGGGAAGGGGATCTGAAGAGAACGAATCCTAATTCCTGCAGCTGTTTATGTCAACACGGGCGAGCAGCATTTTCATGCAAACCAGTCGAGACGGCTCGGTGTTAATACTGTGAGCCTTTCTACAGCCTTATATTATCCTTACATTATGGAGTAATCCAATGAAATCCTCAGTCAGTGAGCCCGTGTTGTATGTAACATTAGCGATTCATCCAGTAAAGCACGGACGCTGACCAGAGATGAGAGAAAGAGAGTGAGAGAGAGAGAGAGAAAGAGAGCAAGAGTGTCTAGGCACTTTCTATCAATAAAGAATGAAGCAGTTAAGCTAATCTCAGACTGAAGGTGCCCTTTCTCCTTTATACCTACCAAATTCACTTCATGGAAACCAACAATTGGACTTGATGGCACAACACTCCCACCACACACACACACAGAAAAACATGCAAACACAAAACATCAAGCCAACCCCCATACAGGCTCTAAGGACTCCCCCATACAAATAATGACCTCACTAAACCTGTTCAACAATCCCCAAACCCTTCCCTTTAAACACACAAAAAACCACCTCCTGCAAATTGACTGAACACACAATAGTGAAACAGATCCTGACTGTCAGGCCAAGGGACAAAAAAAAAAAAAAAAAAAAAAAATCCCACACAACCTGACTCATACACTACCACTCGCAAACGTCATGTTAGCCCACTGGCAACATGATATTCTGCCGCTGAATGGCAAGGTCAGCCCTCTGAAGGAGACCCAAATAGTTGATAATCACATGATACAAAGAGTCTCGTTTCCTCCTTTCCCCCTATTCTTCCCATTCCCATTCCCGTCTCTCTGCACCACTCAACATCTAGTCCCTTCACCCAGTTGAAAGCGGGGATGAATGGTCGTTTTTTTTTTTGGCTAACGCCGAGTGAGTCTACACCACCAGCAACACTAGACTTCCTCTAACCTTTCGGCGGTGGTGAGAAAACACTTCCTAGGTAATGGCTGCTTTGCCACAGCCAGGCTAAAACTCGACAGTACCACGGAGCTGGCCCATGGGCTGAATGGCACCATTTAATGTGTGCATGCATGTGTTTGGCTATGTGTGTGTGTGTGAGAGTGTGGGTGTTGCTGAGTTCACTGCTGCAGTAACTTAAGGAGACAGGTTCTACTTGGGCAGTGTAATAAGGTGTGAGTGCGGGTCACAAAATCCAGGACTTAGGACACTTAGGAGTTAAGACGACAAACTCCTTTAAGCCCATACGGATCTCTCTGTCCTTCTCCGTCCGTTTGTCTTTTGCTCCTCCTCCCTCTGTTTTTCCTCCTTCCGCTTGCCCCTCTCGTCTACATTACCTTCCCGGTTTATCTCCACTCCACTTTCTTTCTCTCGCTCTCTCCCGTTTTCTTTCCATTCCTCCTCTCGCCCTTTCCAGAGGTCCTTCCCTAAACCCCAGAGAGAGGGGGAGGAGTTTGGGATGGCGAGGACGCGCTGGTAATCCGTGCAGTGACCCAGGTCAATTCAATTATCCTGTTTTCTTTAGCTGCGCGACGCGTGTGCCCATTTCACAGCCAACTCCCTTAATGCGCCCAGGATTAGCTTCCCTTACTTTTAATGATCTACCTATCGACGCCTTGGGCCCCGCAGCACACATACACACAAACACACGCACACACACGGATACACACAGGTAACAGTGTTTTAATATATTAGTTTTAGTGTGAAGGAATTCACTAAACACTTCTGTGAGGCTGAGGATCAAGAGAAGGTTTCTCAAAATAAGTACGAGTGCATGTGAGTTGAGTTTGTGTATGCATGTGCCTGTGTATCTGTGGGTGTGTGTTACATAAACTGCAGTAAGAAGAGGATTTTATTATCCATCTGCATTTACCCTGGCTTCACCTCACACCTCCAAGATTTGAGATAATCATCTTAGGCCTAACACGTTACAGTAAAACCTCGCTAATCTGAACTCCCGAGGAAAGGAGGTCACTTTGTGAGCTGTGCGGATGGTTGAAATACCACGCCAAGACAAGATTCACCATATGAAGCATAGATGTATTGTAAGATGCCCCGGCATACTCCTACTGGGCTGTTACATATGCATCTTCATTGCATATGTCAGCAAAGCCGTTCAAACAGCTGCGCACAACTGGGTTTACTGGTTAGGAGGTCCGCTTTACGACAGAAGCACAGATAAACAGGATTCTACTGTAGTTCAGTGTTGAGACATCACACTCACCTAATTATCTAGCCTAATCTAATTATCTCACCACACATTTCTTAATTACCTGACTGGCTAACTAACTAAATACATTAGCAACCTGCATCTACAGTCTTCTATTCACTGAACAAACACAACAGAACACTTTCCAGCAGTAAAATGACTTTCGGCTTGCTTTGTTTGGACCGAATCCATCCCAGCCCTTTTGAAAGCATATTCACACCCATCCCACCTGCTATTGTGAATATTAAGTAATGATCTAAACCGCGAATCCACTAATTTGCAGTAATTTGTTTTAGAATAAGAGAAAAAAAAAACAAACAAAAAAAAAACAGTTGGCCCTGAAACTGCATGGCTTGCTGTCATCATTGCTGCTAGCTGACCAAAATCGAATTACAGATAACACCGTGGGTCATTTCTGCTACATGCTTAGAAATGAGTGTGCTAACTAGAACCACATAAGCTCCTGGTTTGTCCCCATAGTTTTATTCTTTCTGGTTGTAGGTAGAGGCCTTTGTAAAAGTGTAAAACCAGAAGCCTTTCAGAGGATTCTTCCTAGAATCTAACATGAAGGGTTTTACCCAGAAATGTCCTTATGAGTGGGTTACACTTTCATGAGGTAACTGTTTCACCCAGAAGCCTCCCTGAAGGGTCTGGCTGGAACCTTTTCACCACTGAAAACTTTCCTCCAAAGTGGGTTTTTGGGAGTTTCGCCTGGTTCTCCTGTTACCCGAGTCAAGGGCATTTAACAAAGAAACCTTGGGAAACCCTTTCTTCAAAACAGCTGCCTTTTGGAACTCTTATTCATCCTGGTTCAGTCGAGTGCAGTTTAGAAGTGGCATTTTCTGCTTAAGACCGCAGTTGGCAAATACAGGAAGAAGCAGGTGGTTTGTCAGTCTTACCTGGGATATCCTGACCATTGTAGTTCCATCCGGCCACAGCGAGCATAGACGGCAGCGGAGACCCAGGCCTACTGTCCCTGTCTCTCTCCCTGTCCCGCTCTCTGTCGCCGTTCCCCTCGGCCTGCTGGGTAATGTGTCTGACTGTGTCCTTGTTCTTCCTGTTCTTCCTCCGGCCCGAGCCTGAGAGGGGCTGCCAATGCCCCTCTCCCCCTCCTCCACCTGGCCCTCCTGGCCCCTGCTCCCCCTGGCTCTGGGCTGCTCCCCTGGGAGTGTCCCGGGGATGAGAGGAGGAGGCGGGGGACACCTGTTCCTCTTTGACGGTGACGGGCCGGTAGTCGTGTGGCCAAGCGGGCTGGGAGTCATGGCAGGGTTCCTCTTGGCTCTCGTGGCTCTTGGGGGGCTCTTGGTCTTCCTTGCCATAGGTGCTGCCTCCCTCATGGCAGCTAGCGATGGCTGAGTCCCCAGAGGAGTTGGCAGGGCTGGTGCGACGGCCCAGCCAAGGGGAGGTGCTCCGACCAGACATGATCGAGGCCAGGGCTTCAGACGCCATGCCTACTATCCCTCCACCTGCCCCTCCTAGCCCCCCTCCTCCAACACCCCCTCCTCCTACGATGCCAACTCCTCCTCCTCCGCCTCCTCCCGCTCCTCCTATGCCGGCGGCGGCCACAGCTCCCATCTCGAAGTCGGCCAGCTCGTCCGCCATCTCAGAGCGGATGCTGATGTCGAGCGCGGCCTTGATGAAGCCGTGGCAGGCCTGGACGATGTCTGTCATCTGCAGGTAGCTGGCAGCCGACATCACCTCTATCACGTTCTTACTGGTGAGGGCGAGGTGCGCAGAGTACATGAAGTCCAGGATGGCCTTGAAGCCCGTCGCAGTGACAATGTCCAAGTGAGTGACAGTGGTCTGATGGTGAGGCTCTGCGCCTTTCTTCACCTGAAGGACCAGAACAAATAGGGTTTCTCAAACAAAACCCTGTCTGTCTATATACAGGATTTAAATAGCTCCTTTGTTAAAGGAAAATTCCATCCGAAGACACTGTATACAACAGAGACCGGTGACTTACAGTAAGTTGCGTTTCAGGTGCTATTGTGTTGCTGTATTTCTGTTTTTCTTTCTCTAAACACAATGCACATACAGAGCAAGTGCAGCTACAGTGGAAAATGGTTTGAAAAATAAGCATGCTCTTCTTCTATGTTGGATTTCTCACTGTATGTCTGATTAACAATCACTACAAATCAATAATGGCCCTTTTCGACTGCAAGAAGTTACCAAGGCACACCGTGCCACGTAGGCTATTTCATGGTTTCTGAAAGCGTTTCCACTGGCAACAACACAGTTACAAGTTAAGTACCTGGCATCCGATTAATGGTGTATTACCATTACATGGTATCAGCTCTACTCACCTCAACTCAACTCATTTTTTTGTACTAGTTACTCTGGATTTGATCAGTGGTCTGTAGTGTTTTCATGTCACCTTACACGTATCTGTTCAGCTCGCATGCAACCTTAACTGAGATGGTTCCAAAAATAGTAAGCAGTCCCAGATACTACCACCAAAGTTTTGCCCAACGGAAAACCAAAAAAAGCGAGTAGAGTCGAGGTGAATAGAGTAATTACCATGTAATGGAAAAACACAATTAGTCACTGTTTTGAAGGTGATTCTAAAATCTGAGTAGCAGGAACTTTTAAGAAGAGCTCACAGGGCTGCTGATTTAATTGGTCCAAGCAGAGACTTGGCAACAGTTCCGTAAATACGCACTATCGGAGGACGACAATAAAAAGCAGCCAACTGCAAATGCAAACCACAAGTTGTAATAACGGGTGCAAGCTATGATCAGCATTTGGGAAGGATAAAGTATCTATGTTGAATGCCATGTGCACACAGTTTAACAACCAACATACCATTAACTAAACTGAAGCGCTGCCTCTGTCCCAGGACAGTGAGCAGGCTGTGATGGGAAAACGGTCTTATCAAACGGTCTTTGTTGTGTAACATACAACAAAACGGCACGCAGAAACATAATGGAAAAGTGCAAATCCAAGATCTGAAGCAGCGTCAGTGTGTTGTATGATGGAATTTTCCTTTAACAGGGAATTGAACACAGCTTTTGATATAAATGTAACAGCTGCGAAACACAAAGACCTAAATTCCTACGCTCTCAGAGAAAAACCCATATTCTACAGATTTTCTTGGTAGGTCCACACAAGAGCAGCAGTTCTTTACCTGGCAGTAAAGAGTCTTGAAGTAGCGTGAGGAGCCCAGGAGGACATTCTTGTGAGCTTTGAAGATCTTGCCGTCGACAATGACACAGGCATCGCAGAGGATGCCGTGCTGCCTCTGCTCGTTGAGCTCTCTGAGGAGCTGACGGTAGTGAGACGAGATCTCCATGTCCTCCTTCCTGTTGTTCATCTGTGTAGCTGACTGGTAGCCTCTCCTCCAAACTGTCTGCTGACAGAGGGAAAGAAGAAATACAAGCCAGAGGAATTAACTTAAGCTGTAACATGCAGCAAATATACTGTAAACACACAATATCCCATAAAGCATGGGGAAATGTGACACTTTCAATTGGACACAGGGGTCACGACAAGTCAGAGAGAGGAGAGCCAGAGAAAGGGGGAAAAAATAAAGGCAGTGAAATCAAAGCTGGTTTTGTGACATGCCACTGCTCCCCATAAAGCCAAATCCACTAAACCCAAACAATCCAAGGTATTTCAAACCAATTGTTGGGCAAGAAAACAATACGATAATTTTGGAAACCTTCAGGTATTTCTCCTCTGGGTCAACATGAATGGTTGATGACTATAAATGAAACCAAATGCCTGCAATATTGTTTTCATTTTAATGTAAGGGGGTAAATAAGCAAATTTAGCTGAACCACTCTTTCAACACGAGCCAGGGTAAGTATATTGCAGTAATGACTGTGACAAATAAAACAATGACATCAATAGAAATCACATTTCAACTGCTGTAGTTTGATGTCTAAAAACAGCTCTGTAACAAATAGTCAAAAATCTCTGCGTGCAAACCGAGGCTGACAGGTTCATTTCCAGAAAATCTGCGGCTCTGTGTGTGTGTGTGTGTGTGTGTGTAAGCTCATTAAAAATGGCAGTTATAAAACATAACAGTTGCACAAAATAGTAGAGAGGGCGAAAAGGACCTCATTTAGCATGAGCCACTTTACCGTTAAAATTATCAATAAACAGAAGCTCCATTTTCCCCCCTCTTCTGACTGCGAATATTTGATCAACACTCTAGTTAAGAGGATGATTCTAAAACATTCACCTCGGTGGCTATGATCTTGGCCAGTTCAGTCAAGGCTGTGAACACAAAGATTCTCTTAAAGCTGCGAACAAAATGGCAAGACTCTTAATGACAAATCCTGGAGCTGCTCAACTGACGGTGAATAAGAAATCAAATTCCTGGACACGGCGACATTATCCAGGGTGATACAGCTTCTTGTTTGTTACTTGCCACAACAACGCCATAATGAAGCTCATCATTTAGACTCAATGCATTAGACCACTAAGCTGCTTTCTGGCCTTAGAAGCCAGGTTATGTTGGCAAATATTGATCAGTGTTTATGCTGTGTACAGGTTGACAGAGTAGAGAACACACACACACACAGAGCAGAATGAATACAGAGGTGTGCGGAGACAGCGAACGAGGTGGCGGAAAAACAAAGAGAAACTGCACGTGCGTAAGACCACACACACACACACACACACACACACACACAGGCAAAACACAACTGCACACACTCAAGCAGTGCATTAGCCAGAGCATTAGCAGCCGCCGTTCCCGCTCTCATATCAGTGAGGGCTAAATCGCGGGGACGCAGAGTGTTACCAAACGCAGCAGTGATTTGTTTTGGGAACGCCACAGCTGTCAGCTCTCGTTGGCCGTCCCGGGAGATGACAGCTCGGGTTGGCCAAGGTGACAGCAGCGTTTGCTCGGGGGCCGGCACACTTCAGGTCATGTTTAGCAAAGCTCTGCTCAACCTGATGGCTTGTAAGATCAGATAAATCCACAGTGTCTCCCACGTCCACTTGGACAAACACACCTCCTGTGAACGGCAGTGGACGAGCGGACGGAGTGACGGTGACAACTGCTGAAACCTCCTTTTCTCCTAAAAAAAAAAAAAAAAAAAAAAAAAAAAAAAAAGTGTCCTAGGTCCCATCCAACACACAGCTGGCTCAGAGCCTTTCACTTTGCTTGGCTTTTCTCTAAGCCATAGGAAAAAAAAAAAAGAAAGAAAAGAAAGAAAACTGAGGAGAAGAAACTTGGATGTGAATGTAGAATAACAGTGTCCCTCAGTGTCTCAAAAGGCCAGTTTTGACGCAAGTGTTTTTATCCTCCGGCTCACACATTGGTAGAAAAATCTATTGGCAGCCTAACCTTGAGATATTCTTTCCTTTCTGTGCCGTCCTGATGGAGGTATTGAGAGCTATCACCTCTCACCTTTAGAGACAAACCATGCTGCTTTAAGGACACAATCGCTCCCTTCCTCCTCTCCTCCCTCCTCTTCTCTCATTCAGGGCTGTTGACACATTGAATTGTATAGCCTCATCTATAGGATAGGCTCTCTCTCAGAGCCAGTGAAACACAGAGGAAGTCATTTATGGACTATTCACGGAGAAAAAAACCTCACTCTCCTCCAATCTTTTTTTTTTCCTAGTCTGTGTGCATGGTTAAATACACGGTCACATCAATATCATATTATACTATACGACACAAGCTGGTCAGCAGCCGACATTTTAACAGGCGGTAAGTGTATCTATTGCCGTGCCCGCAGCGGCATGTTAAAGAAACGCAGACCGAACCAAATGTGCTGCTCACCAGTGACTTTAACTTTTCATTAGTCAATGCTGTGGTGTGTGGTAAAGATCAACCAAACACCTACTGTAATGATAATGTTAGCCCAGTATTGTACTCTGAAACACAGTTTAGAGAAGGGCATAGATCTAAGTGAATATCAAAGGTTTTCATGGTGTGTGTGTGCGTGCGCGTGTGCATGCGTGGCAGGGGTTGCACCGACAGACATGTTAAATGATGCCTCAAATTTAACAAAAACAATGAGCAGTGGAGGGTAAAACAACAACAACAGAGAGAGACAGGCAGAGAGAGAGAGAGTGTGAGAGAGAGAAAGTGAAAGAGAGAGAGAGAAAGAACTAATCAGATTTACTGCTTCAACAGACCCAGTGAGATACACAGTTCCGAGTTAGGAGGAAAGGAAAAAAAAAAAAAAAAAACTTTAATGGAGTGCGCTCCGACCTCTGAACTCTTTGGTTTGCTTGTCTAATTGGCTTGTTTAATTTCAGCATGTTCAATCCCTTTCATTAAGAGACTTTTATTTTTTTATTTTAGTTTTTTTTTTTTTTTTTTTTCTTCCAGCGGCAACAAATCCCCATGTCTGCCCTATGAAAGAAACTTCACAAAGACACTCAAAAATGTTCATGCTCATCTTTTCATCTCACCTCCACCTCATGCCAACAACATGCCCTGTATTACCCTCGCACACTGCATTGACACAAGATGGAAAAGTAAGGTAAAATGGACCTGTCAGACAATCAACTAGCGCGAGAGAGAGGGGGAGAGAGCGGGAGCGAGAGAGGGAGACTTTTGTGTCTCATCCAAAGCATTAGCAGTCTCACCAAGGCTACAGAAACTAAAGCCTCCTTTCAGAGTGTCACAGAGCAGAAAAAAAGCTTTTCATGCTTCTATGAAATTTCACCGAAAAAAGAAGCAAGGAAAAAGTCATCAGGGGGCAGGCCGACACTCTGTGTGTGTGTGCTTATTTGTGGTTAGAGCCGATTGTTTCAGTAAAGCATGCCACCAGAGCTCCAAGTCCCTGTCACCCTTCTGAGGCCAAATCAGAAGTGACTGTCCTCCTTAACCCCCCCACATATCAGCCCCTCCATCCGCCCCCTCCGTCCCCTCCACCCGCTCTCAAATACACAAACGCGCACAAACACTAACACACACACAGCCGCACCAGCTCTGCGTCCCGATGAAGCCGCGCACATTCACACACTTAGCACAGCCGTCATAGCATCACACCCAGTTTGTCCTGGTCACATCACAGCAAAGTCACTTTAGGCCCCAGCCAGACGACTAAAGAGATGAGACGTGTGATGGAGTGAGAGAATGGGGCTTCCTCCTTCTTGCGTTTCTCTTTATGCAGCCTGTCCCTCGGAGCCAGTTCTCTCCCTCCTTGACCGGAGAGGACCAAGGGGAGGCAGACGCAGAGCGGGAGGACTTTTCGGATCAAAGGCAGAGTATAACACTTTGTTTGAGAGGGGTTTAACACGTGCAACTTGCATGGCAGGCTCATGCCATAATTCACCGGGCGTTTATAACTAATCCACACTTGTAACAGCTTCATAATATCGTGATTAACATTACAATGCAGCCAATCAAAATCCCTCACAGCATTATCTCTCCATCAAAACTGGGTATATTGATTTACTCCTCATGACTATCTCCACTCTAAGAATTTATTTACTTGCTAAGTGCAGGAATTGGTTTTGGTGATGTTAACTCAGCGACTAACGCAGAAACACAGCACACTATACGTCTCCCTCTGCACACATACATTCAGCTTCCTGTAACCAGGTAGATGATTTGGCTGCCCTCATTTTCTTGCTGTGTGTTGCCATCATTCAAATAATTGCACTTCCATTTACTTTAAATGAAGGGCTTCCAGTTGGTGAGGGCAAATTAACATTTAGTTTCCAGTGTGTTGCCAGAAAGATTGTTTCCTCCAGCTAATCACTCATACATACGTTGCGGCCCTTTTTGCTCAAACATATATGACTAATCAGCTAAGCAATTAAAACAACTGCAACAATTCCACTCATTATTTGATAAAAAAAAAGACTTCTGTTGGACAAACATGTCAATTTGAATGAACACTGAGTTCTGTTCCTCATGTAGGCGCTATAAAATAAATAAATAAATTAAAAACACATTGCCAGACTGCCAACCTTGGAGAAGCATTTTGAGTACTGAGAGTACCTAGAGTGTCTGCTAAACTCATTTCTGCTCCTGTATGTCCGTGCTGCAAAAAAATACTTAAAGCACACACTACAATTTATAATTTTACAATTTATTTATTGATTACTGATAACTATATATGTGTGAGTGTGTGTGTTTATTTATTTATTTATGTTGATATAGCAATAGGCAATAAACAGTAGTTGCAGCCCGACGTGGCAGACCAGCTGCTAGTTAACATGAATTCTTTAATGGTGAGCAGTTGTCTTCATCACATCAGATAATGTTGTGCTAATTTTAATTTGACATGTCTTAAGCTGCTTAATGTGTTAAATCTCGTCATGTTTCATTTAATATGTTGACTTTGTCGTGAATTCACAATCTCAGTGACTTTCCACATCCTTGCCTTTACCTGAGAACCTGTCACTGAAAATCAGTGGGGCAACAGCAGCAAAAACTCATCAGTGATGGAGGGAGTAAATGAATGTGAGAAGTCAATCATCCAGGCTTCACACTGAACATTTTTCATCGGGTTAAAAAAGCAACAAGCTTCTTTTGGTGTATTTTTGATTAGCAACTTGTACCAGTTTGAAGTATGAATGTGGAGTCTCTACTCATAAAGCAAACAGGTTGGCAGGCTTGCATTGCATGAATTATGTATTCTGTAAAAAAAAACTCCCAAATAAACTGATAGATCTATGATGTAAGACTCCGAGGTGTGGAAGATCATGCGAGGATCCCTGACTCAACATGCTTATATTTATGAAAAGCACCGACAAATAAGGAAAGATCTGTAGTTTCGCTTGCAAGTAGCCTTCCCTTGCATATAATGAGAGGGATTGCTGTGAAAAGAACATACACCGGGCAGAAACGGCTTCAAACAAATCACCCAAGAGCAGCATGGTGAATGACAAAGCCATTAGTTAGCCCTAGTAAAATCTACTGTGTCAATCCACAGGAATATTAAAGTGACAGTATTCAAAGTAGGGCTTGACAATTAAACTAAATATTATTGAAATCGCAATATGGCCAAGTGCAATATCGAAATTACATGAGCTGCAATTTTTTGATAAAGGTATAGCAAAATACCGTTATAAATTACATAATGTGATGCTACAGGTATGTGCCGGCCTACAAATCGCAGTCTCCAGGTCTAATAAAACATGTTTGCTTGGTACACACCTCAGCAAAAATTACCAAAATTATCATCATCATTTTATTATTATTTTAGTAAAATCAAAATTATGATGGAGAAAGGATCATTGCAGGGTAAAAAGGAGTGAGGTCTGCACACTGTTAAGCTCCCAGTGGATAATTTTATTCTCTTTTTTGAGCCAATGTTTCCATCCGTGAGATTTTCCTGTTTTCTGTGTTGACTGTCGAAAATGTGAGGACCACAAATTATGGTAAAAAGGAGACAAGTGCAAAAGAAAGGTGACGAACCAGACAGATAGCGGAAAATTGAGAAAAAAAAAAAAGATAGGGCAGTATTGTAGTGAGAGAAAGGCGGATAGAGACAGAAGATGGAGGGAGGGGGAGACAGGAAGAGAGGGAGAGAGTGACTCAGGCAGCCAATATTTTTTAAACAGCTTTGCTTCCACTCAACTGGGCATCAAGGCCATTATCCCGGGGTTAATCCCCAATCCGACGGAGCTGGCAGCCTTCCGGGACAAGCCAGGGTGGCAGCCCGTCAACAAGGCTGGCATGGACAAAAATAACACACACACACACACACGAAAAAAAAAAAAAAATACATACACACACATGCACGTACAGGCAAGCATGGCCAGACAGAGAGGCATGCAAGCTGCAATTAGAAAAAGTAAGACAACAAAACTATTAACTGTGAATGGGTTGTTCTCTACTTCTTTCTCGGTCATTGTCTGCTGAAAATAAGCTCCTGCTCTGGTGGCAACATGATTGTCTCTCTTGGATTTCACGTCTCTGTCTCCATCTTTGTCTGACCTCTTTATAGCTCCTTTTATGTTTTCATGTTGCTGTCAATGTCCCTTGTTTTTTTTCACTCATACATGCTTCACCTTGATCCTTTTGTCCACCATATTTTGCACTCTGTCTTTTTCTGTCCATCTGTCTCTCCTTCCTTCTTTTTTCGCCCCCACTCCCGTTTTCCTTGGCTGGCATCCAGGGAACCAAGGTGGAAGAGGATATGGACCCAAAGAAGGATAGGCTTGTCATGTGGAGAGGGACCAAAGAGGATCCAGGAGGCTTAGAGAGACTTAACACCTCTCTCTCCGCCCCACATACCCCCATCTAACCCCACCCTAGACCCTCCCTCGCTCGCTCCACCCGACGGCCACCGTTTGCTCTGTGCGCCTGTTTACCTGTCAAAAGCTCTTCCTCAATCCTCCTCCCTGCAGCTTATAACACAAACTCTACCATCTCTGGCACCTTGCCTTCTCACCTCCAGCCACCTGTACGGGCGTTAAGCCTGGAGTGACCTCAGGGGAATCCAGGCGTGGTCAGGATGAGCTGGGATCATCCCGGGGTGCCTGGAAAAAGGTGCGGCTCCGAGCAGTCCATGCATATCAATTGTCATCTGGACTGCACGGTAACGCTCAGTTTCAGCTTTACCTCTTGATCTTCCAATGCCTTGAAATGGCCCGTACAAAGCATCACCCCCCCCCTCCAACAAGTTTTGGGGATAACCCGTCCCTAGTGGTAAGCCCTTCCTGGCATGAGCCAAGTTGGCATATCAAGCATCAAATGGGGTGAGAACATGGTCGGGGTTGGGAATATAAAAAAATGGCAAATCCCCCATCTGTCTGTCTGTCTGTCTTTCCAACTCCATCGTCTCTCTTTCTGTCTCTGTCTCTCCCTCACACTCATGTGCATGTGAGTGCGTCTGTGTGAGTGTGAGTGTGTGTGTAGTTTCTGGGCTATCTTTCTCTCTAGGCCCCTAAGCCTGCTATGTCTCCCATGGTAACTCCCTGACTGACGACCCGGGGCTTAGCCTAAATTCTCTCTCTATTAAAAGCTGTGAAATGCAAATAATGAAACATCTCATTACCACTGTCGGAGAACCCAAAATGAAAGGAGGGGGGCGAGCAAGGAGGGAGGTGTGGAGCAGGAGGGGATGAGGAGGACTGGAAGGCGGTGAGGTGGTGGGAAGGAGGCAGAGGAGGGAAGGTGAGAGGAAGGGAGAGGAGGAAGAAAGCGAGTGCGGGAAATACAGGGAGTGAGACGAGGGGAGGAAAGGATGGGAAAAGAGAGGTGAGGGGAAGGGAGGATAGGACAGGAAAGACAGAGGAGGGAGGAGAGGTGAGGGGAAGGGAAGCGAAGGGAGCAGATAACTCAACAGTGACTCTTTTGTTTGAGACGTGTTGGCGTTAACGTGAGGAGAAGCTGGGATTGGCCAAACAAGCAAATGGGTGGATCCCTGGTGAGCTGTGCAGGAATATGGGCGGCGTCATTCAAAATCTCAAAGTATTCTGCTCATCTATTTCATACATTAACTAAAATCTAACATTAAAGTAAGCCGGCAGCATTTTGAATGCAGCTGTGCAATCGCAAGTAACGTACGCCGCCTGTCAGACACTTCAGATGAAATTGTTTCTGTAACCTTGACGGCTGCTTTGCAAGCCTCTCAAAAGAGAGCCCTCTTAAAAATAAAGAAGCAGTGTGTGAGAGAGAGAGAGAGAGAGAGCATTTTGATTGATAACTTTATTATCTCCCAAGGGGAATATGAGGCACTGAGTTTTACTTTTTATCCTCACTACTTGGCCATTAATCTCCTCTTTACACCAGTGCTGCATTGGCTAAACAAAAATGTTACATTGTATTTACTTGGGCTTGTGTAAGTACAAGTAAGGCTGAGTGTAAATTTGAGAGCTACCTCTATCTTTTTGCAGATGTGGGGAAGTGAAATCACCTACGGGAAGTGTCTGTATTTAGTTTTGCAGGTGGGTGGAGATTGGTGATGGTGGTGGGTGTGGTGTGTGAGTGCGTGTGTGTGTCTGGGTGGGGGGGGGGGTCTCATGACAATGACCACATCACCTTGTGTGGTCTTCTGGTTTAAAACGCAGCTTTAATACTGCAACTGTCTGAAGACTCATCTGCTGACTTTAGGAGGGGATCCGTAGAGGGCTCTGAGGTCACACATAGTCCAACTGCAGGGTTAGGTCTTGACTTCTAGGAATGGATGAGTTTGTCTTCTGTATTATGTAAGTGTTTTTACAGTCAAAGACAGTCACGCATTATACGCTTTTTCTTGTGCTTTGCTTACCAGAGTATGAACTAGCATCACAACTGATGCTGGAAAAGGTCTTGCCCTTTATATTTTTTGCTTCATGGTTCCTTTGTCCTTCCAGCCTTTTTTTTTTTTTTTTTTACCTCTGCTCTTACTGTCTAATTCCAATTTCTCTCAATTTTTTCCCCTGGAAAATCTCAGTTATGTTTTGAAAAGCACCAAATGGCTTTGTGGCTATGGTGATGTTGACAGTATAAGGCTTTGGACCCGTTCAAAACTCGCATTTAACACCCTCCCCAAGCTCTCTCCACCAGCAGGTTTCTGAGTGTGTTTGCGTGCGTGCGTGAATGCATGCGTGTGGAGACCCTTTTGTAGAATTTAACCCAAAACCTGTCACAGCAAAAAAGCAACCTGTCACGACTCAGCTATACACGACTGTACATGACTGTACCACGCAGAACACAAGCAGCCTGTTCCCGAGCTGTTAAAACAGTCACCGGAGCCACCAGCTACCAAAGGTCTCTTGCACATGCACACGCACACACACACACACACACACACACGCACTCATAGGTTACCAAGGAAAAGAAAATGTGAAAATTAACATATGGTTCAACAATACCAATCCCAAAGGAGTAAACGGCCGAGCTCTGTCAATTTTGGCTTCGCACAGAAGCAGTGAAGACAGAGGAGTAATTGTTGTTTGTTAAAATGTGTGGTTTTGAATGTGTAAGTGAGTGACTGAATGATGGTGACTCACTGCTGGTGGCCAGTTGCTATCTGGTGCCGAGGCGGGTGTCCAGAGTGTGTGTGTGTGTGTGTGTGTCTGTGTGTGTGAGGGTAACTTGGTGTGACTGTCGCGCTGTCAGACAGCAAACAGAGGCATCTTTCTCAAATCCACACTGGGCCGCAGCTTACAATGAGCTCACGCAAAGAGGGGAGTAAAAAAGCCACAGCTTAAGTGTGTACTCACAAGTTCAACAGGCACACCCTCCTTCCCCCCTGAGCAAATATTAAAAGAGACTTCACTGCCAGCTAATCTAATTCACAAACACTCCAAAGCACACACCAGCAAAAAACACATAATTTCCCCGTATTAACTTAGTCCTTAACGTACAACGTTCACTTAGGACTAACGAGCATTCCTGCAGCCTGCCATACAACCACAACTGAGCTGCAGACTGAGTCATTTCCATATAGATAGAGAAGTGTTTATAATAACACATTTGTATATAATAGCCCGAGGCTGCGTTGTCACTCATCAAGCTGATCAAAAAGCAGCTACTGTACAACACTGATGAATCTTGGAGCGCTTTTGCAAATCTGTCCTTCAGCAGTGGAAAAAAAAAGGAGGTGAGATAAAGGGAGGAAAATCAAGGGGAGAGGAGAGGAGCATCTAAATATAGAGAGTCTCACATTTTGGAGCCGAAAGAGAGACAGTGAAGGGTAAGAAAGAGGAAGGGAGACAAGGAGTCAAGAGCGGCAGTGGGAGAGTAAAGGAGAGGGAGAGGAAGAGTGACGGGAGAGAGGGAACAAAGTGGAGGGATGGAGGAAAAGTGTTGGTGTAGCGGTGAAAGAGCAATAGAAGAGGAATAAAGGAGCTCCAGTATAGCTTGAGATCGATGGCTGCACTGTAGTGTTGCTTAGTGGACTGCTGGAGAACTGGACATAGAGGACACTCGATTGTCTCTGTGAGACTCTACAGCTCAATGCACTGCACAGTGTATCACCACAGACGCTTATCAATACAGAGCATCAATACCGAGGATCTGTCCCATCAGTGATCTTTTCAGCAGGTTCAACACTAACTGGCTTCAGTGGAGGACATTAAAGGCTATCCAACCAATGCGCCCTTCCTGCAGAGCAAATTCTCACTAAATAACAGAGATTCAGTTTGATTCACAATCCACCAGCTGATGATTCGATTTAGGAATTACTTTTCCTTTTTTTTTTTTTTTTTTTTTTTTTTTGTGACGACTGTATTCAATTCAAGTTTGTAAATCACACTTGAGTCAGTGACTCTGTTCAGTGCTTTTACTAAATTTACTAAAATCCATTAAAAAGCATGTGCAATAATGTTACTCAGCAAAATCTAAGAGAATTACATAAACATTATTGATTTAAAAAAAAACATTGTTGACATAAAAAGTTGCAATTCACTGTTACATCACCACAACATTAGCCCTTAAAAAAAAAAAAAAAACTTCAATGAATCAATTCAAAGCATTTCATATTGATTCACACCGACGTCACAGTGATTCATCCTATTTAATTCCTTTCGCAGATCAATTCGGTTGAGTTGGCAGAATTTATACTTTAAGCGCTGTTGTGATGAATGAATCACACCCCGAAATAACACAATTAAAAATCTTTGCCTTGGTTGTCTCTGTGTCCCAATATGATTGTTGGACACGCTAGCAAAGAATACTGAAGAAGTCTGAGACGTGGGAATGGCACTTTTCATGAAAAAAAAAAAAAAAAATCACCCTGAAATGCAGTTGTTCAAAGTACAGGCCTGGCTGTGGGATTTTCTATAGACGTAGACATGGAGGGTGGTGTGGCTGGAGGCCAACACGTCTACTGTGATTGATGAAGCAAGAGGGTCGACCAGACAAATGCCTCACCTGGATCCTCACTCCTGTCCTGTTCTCTCCTCTTCTGTCATCCCTCTTTCCCTCCCCCGTACCTGCCTGTCACGGCAAGCGGAGTGTGTTTATTCCAATGCAGCTTGACATTTGATTGTCACCTGTTGACTAACATGAACGGCTGACATGGCTAACAGGCTTTTAGAAATACTGGGGGCTTTTTATTCTTTTTTTCTTTTTTTTTTCCACCGGAATGGAAAGAGCCACAACGGCGCGTATAAAAGTGCAATAGCCAGAAATGAAAAGAAAGACAGAGGCGGAAAGAGAGGGATAGAGAGAGACAAAAGGACCACTGTGTAAACTCCCATGATCGTGCTCACCATCGCTAAGGACAACACCCACCTTGGAAACCTAATTTTGAAGAAGTCACACATTCCCACATTGTGAGGCAGCGCCAGTATCAGGTGTCCGTCCAAACCACCAACTACCAATCAACCACCACCCCCTCCGTGACACACTGCCGCACACACCAAAACAACCAGGGGGGGAAGGTGAGACAGAGAGAGGGGAGGGGGGAGAGGGTGGTGGGGGCGCGGGGGTGAGAAAAAGAAGAGGGCAAGTGAACGAGCTGGCTAGAAACAAAAGCAGAGAGAGGGACAATGTGCGCAAAGAGGATGAGTGGGGGGAAAAAGAAAATAGGGAGGAAGGGACGAGGTGAATTGAGAGTGCACCGCCAGCTCACCGTGTTCATTGACAGAGCGGGGAGAGAACAAAAACATGGTAACAATGAGACTTTCATGTATATGTATGTTTGAGCTTGTGTGCGCGCGCGTTTTTTTTTTTTTTTTTGTACGGCCCTGTGCGCGAACATGTGTGTGCACTCGCATACTGGGAAGTGCACTAGAAAGGGGATGTGAACCTGCTCACTTCTGTCGGTGCTGAGCCGGGCCTCACCTACCCTGCTCATGTAAAGGGAAGTGTAATGACACAGGAGAGCTCGTAAAATGTCCAGAAACTGAGACAGGTCTCCACTCTCCTCACCGATTTATAACGTTCATATAATAATACACCAAGGATCGGTCTTTCAATGCTGAGAGGACTTTTATAAATCACAATAATCCCCTCCTCCCCCATTGAGAATTCACCTTATAAACTCAAGACAGAACTTATTCGAACTCAAACACGACAAATGCCTGTCTAGGAGGCTTTAGGCTCTAATGGGTCAAACAAATGTTTCTCTTTAGACAAAAAGTGGACCCAGTGTCCATTGTTGCAAGCTGTTGCATTAAGGGGATGTTAAAATATGAGATAGGGTCAGGGGGAAGGATAAAAATGAGAAAGGGAACAGGGAGAGGGTAAAAATGAGAAAGGGAGTAGAGGAAGGGTAAAAATGAGAAATGGAGTAGGGGAGGCCACAGGAGGCACCTGGCCCACTTACAGCAGAGGAGGGGGTGGTGGAGGAGGAGAGGTAGGAGATTAAGGAGTGGGAGGGAAGAGAGAGGGAGGAGGAAGAGGAGGAGGAGGATGAGGCCTGGAGAAAGAGCGAGAGAGATGCAGCTGGGATGGAGCAGAGGGCACAGGGAGGACAGGGTGGGGTGGAGGAGTGGGTGAACGAACGGGAAAGGTGAGGAGAGAGAGGCTGTGAAAAGGAGGAGGTAAGAGGCAAAGAATGGATGAGGTAATGGGAAGGAGGGGAAGAAGGGCAGAGGGGGTAGAGGAGAAGAGGTTGGCCTTGTGATGCCGAGAATGGAGGTGGTGTGCGCGTGGATGAGTGTGTGTGTGTGTATGCATGTGTGGGTGTCTAAAAAAATTATGACGATAAACTAACACCTCACCCAAAGTATGAATAACCAACCACAATAGGCCAATGTTGGTTCAATCTCTTTCTACCAGTACATTTGAGCAGCCTGTCCATACCACTAATATCCCACTAATACCACCCACAGTCCTCGCTCCACCTCACATCAATGAATATTTCATGTCCTGATGGCACTTTTAAAGCAAAAACTAATTAGCAAATCCAAGTTGATCTGGCATTAGTCATATCAGGCCAATTAAAAGCCCAGGCCTACTGTACATGTTAATGGCAGCGAAGTGGAATAATTGTATGTTGAGCAGGGGAGAGAATGTTAAACAGGCCTTGTTAGCAGCACTTTAGCACTCTAGCCTGAGTCCATGGCTGGATTACAAAACTCTCCAAAGCAGGATAATGTTCGGCAGCAACACACACACGCGCGCGCACACACACACTCGTATGCACACGCAAACCTTTGCAACTAGAAAACGAAAACTCTGTCCATTAATTAGAGTGTCATCATCAATTCCAAAGGGTCAGGTCCAATACTTACAGCTAAAGGAGAGAAATATTTCCAGGGAAAATGATGGTTTTATGCTTCAGTAATAATATTAAAACAGGGATCCTAATATTGGCAGAGGCTCACAGGTCAGATTTTATGCAGTATTAGTGAGAGAAATCCATGTTCTGCTCCAGCGTGTGTTCCTGTGGTCGGTGATAGTTAATGCAAGGTGCTGGAGACAGTATTTGTGCGGCATGGAGTAGAAAAAGGTGTTAGTTTGTATTTGAGTCTTTCCAGCTTTACCTCTGTGTGTGTGTTTTTTTAACAGAGGAGTTTAGATTGAGACAGACAGCACTGACACACACAGACTAAACTGTGCTGCACGAAAAAGCGACAGAATAACAAGGGCTAGAACTCTTTTGGAGTGGATGTCTGTTTCATCAACCCCTCCTCCCCAACTCCCTCTCTCTCTTTCTCTCTCTCTCTCTCTCGTTCCCTTTCCTTCCTCTCTCTGCCTCCCTGTCTCTCTCTCGCACCTGAGCTTTGATATGGAAATCTCTCGCCAGCCAAAGCCCGAGGCTAGTTGACTGTTTCTAAAGATGTATTTGCTCAAAGCCGCTCAATTTCTCATCAAATGCTCACACTGTGGGTATAAAAGACAAACTCTTTCACTGGGAAAATAACGACTAACAAACACATACACATACAATCCTTTCGGCGGTCTGCAAACCCTATATTTCCACAGAGGCTTTTTTTATGCCCAAACCATCAAGTTCTTATTAGCTTGTATAAATTTCACAACAAAAGGTGATGACCCTTGTTGCAAAGTAGATGTGATGACATTACATATATTGTTATTCAAATACTTTGTGTGTGTGGGCATGTGTACACATCGATTTTTTTTTTTTGCATGTTTTTTTTTTATGGTTCTGTCCCAATGGTCTTCTATGAGAGCCCGACTCTGCCAGGTAATTACACTGCATCAAGGGTGCCAAACCTGTAAAATATACCTCCTGCAGGAATGATGACAACATCGAGGCAGATAAGGTGAAAATTGGGACCATTTAAAGACAAGAAAAATTAATGTTTGTAAAAATAAGTACAGAATGGCACAATAATTTCGAAAGTCTGATTATCTGGGGAGACAAACATTAAGTCCCTTTCAGGTGTACGTTAAAGGAATGCAAATTACGGGAGTAACAACACTTAGTCCCTTGTCAGCTCATTAGCCGAGAGTAGTGCTTGCTTTTAGGATATTCTTTAAGTCAACAATTGTTGTTTAAGTTTTTAAATGTACTCTTGGCGGGAGTCATTGTCAGTGACGGTTTTTACAAGGGAAGTGAAACATACTGAGCTTAAAAAGTACTGACAGTTGTTCCATGGTCCCAGAAGGCATATGATTTCTTTAAGAATATCCTTCAAATCAGTGGAATTTATAGGATTGAAATCATGGCTGTGAATCAATACATACTTTATTGGACTAAAATAAAGATTAAAAACGGCATTTCTCCCATCACCCATAACTCAAACTTCTTGCATGTCAGGGGTGAATACATGTGTTTTCTACATCTGTGAGTGTCCTCTCACTAACAATAGACAGGGAGCTAATTGAAAGCAACATAAATGCAAGTAATTTCACTGACTTGTGTTGTGTGACCTGTAAAAGAACTGCAGATATCGCTTCACTTGTTGCGATATTTGTTTTGACAGCATCTGACCATGTGAAAACGTGTGTTAAAGGAGCAAATACAAGGGCAAAAAGTTGGAACAGTAAGAGGGCAAGGATTGGTTCCATTTCAAGACTATACAACGTGGCGCAGGAGTTGCTGAAACTGACAAAAAAATTAAAATGGTAACAAAAAAAGAAAGAAAAAATAACTGCTGATAAGCATCATGCAGGCCATTTGATCACTGGGCATAAGTTGCAGAGGACACTTCTCTTTGCTTTCAAAAAAAAAAAAAAAAAAACTGATGAAAGCACAAAAAGTCAAACTGAAAACTCTCAACAGTTTCTCAGGAATTTGGGATTCAAAGATGTTTTGCAATATTAACAACCTCAGACAAAAACTGGGAAGTCTTGCCATTTTGACTTATGAAATGCCTACGATATATTTAAGCAATGATCCCAATTTTGTAACAAAGTAAAAACCCACTTCAACTGTAAGACCACAACCAGACTGCTTATGGACACCTAAAATTTTAAGAAATCCTCCACTTACATTACACACACAAAAGACTCCAAATTATCTTGCAATTAATAATACATTTTGGAAAGAAAATAAAACCAAAAATTAGAGACTTTATCGCGTTCATTGACATCCTCGTCTACATGTGGATACACACACACACACACACACACACAGCTATGAAAAATTAACACCCACCCGAAAACACAAAGGTAGTGGTGGGGTGGTAGGGAGGAGCTAGTGTTTGTCTGTATGTGTGTGTGTGTGTGTGTGTGTGTGTGTGTGTGTTTGGGGGGGTTGGCTTAACTCACCTGTTCTCTTTACTGGAGGAGGATGACGATGTCAGATAGGGGGATAGGGTGGACAGCTGTTACATACACACACACACACACACACACACACACACACACACACACACATCCCCCACCTAGCCCTGCAACCCCATGGGGATTATGAACACCTGTATTCAGCACTGCACAATGAACTAAAGAAGCAGCTAAGCTAAAACGCCTTGGGAGTTATTACAGGATGGGGGGGTGGGGGGAGGGGGGTGGAGTCAGTGTGGATCTCGGGTTAATGTGTGCCAAACTGCCGTGGCACAAAATCAAATGTGAGAATGATAATATTCACAATGTGACGGATAGAAGAAAGAGTTGTCAGAAAACTCCGGAGAGATGTGTAATGTGAGATGTGTACACACGAGTGTAAACGGTTCTTTTGCAGTGTGTTAGCTAAACAGGTGTTCCCATTAACAAGTGAGCTCCAAGGGGGGACTGGGACTAGAAAACTGGCAGGGAGAGAGGGAGAGGGAGAGAGATGAATGGAAGACAAGGTTGCTAGCAGAGAATAAGTGGGTCTTTATGGAGTATTTGCCCTCTTTCTCTATTTGCGTACAGTGGATCGGGTTTATTGTCAACTTGTCGACATGCAGACACACGTGTGAGGGGGATGTACACTAAGTCCGGGGTTTTGCACAGCTAAAGCCAGCTAACCTGTTACCACACAGTTCAGCCCACAACCTGGGAGCACTGAGCACTCCACCCACCTACACACCAGCAAGCTTAGACACACACAGAAACACAGACACACACACACACACAGTGCAAAGAGGTGCGTGTCATAAGCTTCAAACCTGACTCGCCCCTGAGCCAAGACCCCCTCTCTCTCTCTCTCTCTCTCTCTTCTTCAACCCGCTCAACCCCACAGCCCACCTCTGCTGTTTCCCACAAACCGCCATCCCTTCGCCATCAGACTCCGCACTCGGATTAGCAGCCTCTGCCACCCTCGACAAACAACACACACCACTTTATCTGAGAAAAGCTGAAAGGTAAATTTAAACCGCTCTTTTGTATGTACAAGATCCATTCATAAGGGGGAGTAATGTTGCTGTAACACTGGTGGAAAGTGCTTCTTCGCACTCCCCTCAACCCTTAACACACACACACACACACACACACACACACACGTAATTTATTGTCCATCTTTTGACCCATCTCAACTTCACTCCTCCTCCATTTATCGTTGCAGCTCTTCACTTGGTCTGTTACTTTTCCTTGTGGCAAATTCAGATGGACGTGGGTGCCTGTTGTGTGGCGAGGCTGCATCAAACCCAAATATGCACACACACACACTCACACACACATGGGCCACTGCTGTACCCTGATCTCGCGCTGATGCTACGCAACCACACCTGAAGGCTACAGCCTTGGTAGGGAAAAACCCACCGACACAAAGCATTCTGGGAAGTATTCCATGCCATGATGGTCATCACTGGCAGTCACAATAGCTGTAGACTGAAATTATAACAACCGGACATCTAAGCCTTTGCCACTTAAATGCAATGCAAGCACTCACACAACACACACACACACATACACACACATATACATGGCTTACAGTAATTGAATAATTGAATGAAAGACTTTGGAGGGCTTATCACATCAAGTTCTACTAACCTTTAGCTCACCAGCAAGAAGGACAAACAACAAAACAAAGCTCCTACCTTTGGACCATGCTGAGGTTTTACACTAAGACAATTTGGAAAAAACCCTAGATGGTCTATTAATCCCAGAGATCCAGTAAGCCAGTCAGAAGAAAATGCTTATTGTGGGTATAACCAGCTGTATAGGTTACAACAGCATGATACGGGAAGCAGTATAAATTAAAACTGAAAAAATGTGGCTTGCCACTGCCATAAAAATAATAAAGAAAGACGACACAAACAAAATAAATTATTAGATTAGACAAATTAAGTGCGTAATATAAAACATAGTTCCCAAAGTGGGGTCTAGGGACCCAAAGGACTCCTCGGGGGGAGTCCTAGAAAGTCTCCAGCAAAATAATAAATGTGTAATGGTTTAATTTCAGGATGGGTTTTATTCAGCAGAAGTTAGCAGCACTGTGACAGAATGTGTAATGTTGTCTGTTCTGCCAACAGCTCTCAATCTCTCCACTATTATCTCCTCACAACAATAGGCTTACAGGCGGACGTGCAGTTCTGCTCTAAATCACATAACAAGGTCTAACAATTAGGAATCTCCTGGGGTCGGGGGTGCTGGGTTAATATATATCTGTGGCATGTCCCTCCCATTCAGGAAAAAAAAAAAGTTTGGAAAGCCCTGGACAATGCCAACTAATTATTAGAGTGCTGGGGTAAAAGGTGGCACAGGTGGACTTCCTCCAGTTTCATGTCAGATGTATGGCTCGTTTGTTGAGGACTCACCTGGCACACCTATAGGTGCACGGTGAGGCGCACATTAGATTGAGCGTGAATAAAGTGGGGTTGTTCCCCTTTCATATTGCGAGCATGGGAGAAAATGGAGGAAGACGGAACTGACCGGTTTGAGAGGGCAGACACAGACAGCAGACATACACACAGTATCGGAGACAGAGAGAGAGAGGGAGAGAGAGAGGTGGGGGGGAGAAACAAGGAGAGACGCTTTCAGCTTCAGTCGCCGCTAAGCGAAAACACTTGACGCCACACTTTTCAACTCTCAATACGGATCAGATGATGATCAGCGCTACCAAAAACAATTACAAAAAAAATTTGCCCAAAAGCACCAGAGTCTGAAAACAAAATCCCCTTGTCTTGTCTGGTACTCTAGGGTTGGGTGTTGACGCAGCAGAAATTTCCAGCTGGAGAAATCCCCCTTTTGGAGGTTAATCGAGGGGAGAAGGAGGAGGGTTTAAGCCCTTGTCTTCCAAGGCTCGGAGCGATTTCATTTTGAATCCCCTCCAGACGGCTGCACTGAGCATCACCATATTTCGTGCCACGATATTTTGTGCATGGCATTTGCTTTAAAGCCGAGGTGGCGACGGCTTCTCGTTCTGTTCAGAAACTTTGAAAAATTTTCACCAGGATCCGTTGGCTTCATCACATAAACTCGATCAGCTGGGTTCCAAATGAAACCCAACACAGTCTACCTGCTGTATTGTGGGTTTTACCCGATCCCGTAATTCTAAAAAAAACACAACAACACATTCACATATACTTAAGAACATGATTAAATATCCCTCAAAGTACGGACAAGACACATTTCTAGGTAAATGACAATCACGCGAAATAATATTCTGGACACTGGAAATCCTATATTGGCTTCCTACGCGCTGTCGTTGACTTGACAACATATGTCTGCAAGTATATCCTAATATCTATTTTACGTTATTTTCCTATGATTGCCATCTACATGTAGAGATACATTTTTTCGGGCCAATTTTGCATCGTGGAACATATCTCCACACGCATCCCTGTGAAGTAGCCTAGGTGAAATGTAGGCTATTTCTTTTCCCGTATGGCTGTTAGAACAGTCTGTGTTCCATAATCTACATAATCTGTGAAGTATACAATGTGCAAATAGCGTCAACAAATGACAGCTTCTCCAAATATCAACAAGCGCAATAGACAGCTGGCTGTCACGTATGAAACAGGTAGGCGTACTTTCAGACTGTCGCTTGCTCGCTCGGTCGAGTATATAGCTGTCAAAATACACTTGTGCCGTGGCTAACATGATGCCAATGGACCGGAATAAAAAAGCAGAGAAAAATAGGCAGGCCTCCGTAGCTTTCCGATGGCCAACTATAGTGCCACGATTGCGAAGAGTTGCATTGTTTCATGTCCAACCTGTGCGCCCACCAACTATCAGCTGTAGGCGAGACGGCTGCACGAACCAGAAAACTAATTGTTGACATGACATTAAGGCATGCAAATCCTGCATTGTCGCTGCCTTTGGGTGATTTCTGAGACAAGATAGCAGGCAGCGGGGCTGAATAATGATAATACTAGTGATAAAAGGAAGTCAGACATACCTGTTACCCCATGGGGTCTGGGGTGGACGCGGTGTCGGTCCTTCGGAGTCCAATCTGCTGTGACAGCCTGAGAGAGACAGAAAGAAAGAAGGGGATGTACAAAATACTAGGTGCTGTCCTTCCTTCCCCCTATGTGCTTTCTTTCTCTAAGTGTTATTCCCCCTGTTTTCTCCCACTCTCCTCTCCTCTCTGTGCCAGCCCTTTTTTCTTTCTCTCTTTCCCTCCCCTGCTTTTCCGTGTCTTGGTATCAGGAGCTTCCCCCTCCTCCTCCTCTCTCTCTCTCTCTCTCTCTCTCTCTCTCTCTCTCTCTCTCTCTCTCTCTCTCTCTCTCTCTCTCCTTCTCCGTGTCCCCGTATCTCCTCTCTCTCTCTCTCGCTCTATCTTTCTCTCTCTCTCTCTCCCCCTCGCTTTGAGCAGAGTCAGGAAATGAGACAACGTGAACGCACACCACGCTGATCCATCTGATCTGAGACGAGTCCCACTCTTATCAGAAACAGTCAAATTCTGTCATTGTTATTATTTTGAGCTTCACTTAGTGGTCAAAGGGCCAGTTCAGAGATAACAAAACCGCACACTAATAACAATAATGACAACAACTACAATGCCCTTCTTATAATAATAATAACAATAATAAAAACTTTATATTAATTAGGCTGTTTCTTATGATGTGAGCAGCGGGGCTCTCATGGGTACTGTATGGCCTGTGGGGCTTCTTGGTGGTGTGTGTCGCCATAGGGCTAGGTAATAAGTAGGGGCTAACTGTACTCACCCCCTCTTGTGGTAAAAGCAAGAAAACGCCAATCAGTCACATTAAAAGAATACTGACATTTACAATTTGAAACTGTTTGGAAAACACCTTGGCGAGCCATGTGATGCTCCAAACACGATCTGCTTTTTGGCGAAATTCTGGGGTAATTCCATGTCTAGCCTGACCTCACCTCCACGCACACAGCTGGGTTTTTAAATTACTCTTAAGGAGGAAATAGCGAGTTATTAAACTTGTTCATCATGGCTTGAATTAAAAAAAAAAAAGAGCACTGCACTGAATCGTAACAGAGGAGGAGCGGATGAATCCAATGTGAGGATGCTCCTTTTTGGCACTAATAAATACTACATTTGTTGAGTGTTACAATACGATGGCTCTGTGTGTAATTCCTGATATTGTATTTTACCTGCAGGTTCTGTATTGTAATCCGTCCTCGTTCTTGACATACTTTGATGACCTATGGATGCATTGTCTGACACCTGCGTGATCAATAACCCAGCTTATCTTTCTGAATACAAATTCCAGTGTGTGTTCTTGTACAAAGTGTAAATAAAGTTGAACTTGAGGGAGACAGATAGCGAGACACTGTGTGTGTGTGTCTGTGTGTGTCAGTCTCAGTGGGTAGTGCACCCTGCGTTCACAGTATGAGTGTCTGTAGTAATGAGGAACTGTGGATGGGCTTGTTTCTTAGGAAACAGGGCTACGTGTTGTGATCAGGAATCGTTGATGGTTTGAGGAAGTGGGAAAAGTTTAAGGGGAAGAGAACGGGTGGCATAGCAAATGATGTGTTTGTGTGTGTGTGTGTGTGTGAGAAAGAGACAGAGAGAGTGGAGACAGAGTGTGTGGCATGACACAACAGGGGGTAGAGCCATGCCTCCATCAGTCTGGGTGGTTGGCTGCCGAGGGCCGGATAACGGAGAATGTCAGGCCATGTGGATTAAGCCTGTAGGTCTGTAATGCCCAGGCACAGATCTCTCTCTCTCTCTCTCTTTCTCTCTCTCTCTCTCACTCTCGCTCTCTCTCTCTCGCTCTCACTCACTCACTCCGAGTAGGGTCTGCAAACACAATCCCTGCCTGGAACAAGCTGCTTTACTCAAAGCTGTGCTTCCTCACGCCAGTACGGCCTTCCAATCCGCCTGACACGACAAGCCTGACCCTGGCCACTCCCTCGCTCCCCCCTTTCCCCCCCTGCTTTCTCTGCCTGCCTGCGTGCTCTTGTATGGGTTTAGGCATCATTAGGCCACTTACACATGTATTCAGTCATCTGAACACTCATCAAGGCGATCCACTCAGGACAGAGAAGAGTGGTGTGTAGGGATAGTGGGAATTCTGTATGATGGTGGTTTTGTGCCTTTGTGTGTGGGCGCCTGTGTGTATGTAGTACTTATGTTCAAAAAGAGCCCTTGAAACACAAGGTGATGGGGTGTGTTGTCTAATTGTGTGTATTTGTGTATGCATGCTGTGCTGCCGTCAGTGGTCGTCAATGGGTCGTCAGTGTGTGGGGATGAATTTGCAAAGGGACAGGTACTCCAGTAGCTGTGCGCTTCTTTGCCTAGCACAGCTTTGTCATTTGATAAATGAAAGTAAGCATGTTGTTTTCACATTTAAAGTTTGTTATTGAGGCCTGGGAGAAGACACACACACACACACACACACACACACACAAAAAAGATGTTCAGAAGTGAAACATACAAATCATGCTCAGCGCAGGAAGTGAGACCGGGTCCCGTCGTGATGACTCGTGTTTGAACTGCGACAAAGGGAGGAGGTACATAAATGCACTTCTGGAAAACTTTTTGAAGTCAAGCATTAATTGCTCTCCCGGCTTGCCCCCCTGCTGAGGAACGCAGCGGCGTAATTGGTCACGTCGAATTAAACGGCGAAAAAATCTACAACTGTCACAAAAATAGCACAAGGCGCTTTCAAAGCCCCATCCACTACCCTTCACTATCAATTTACCAAGGGGAACAGCTGTGTGCTGCTTGTGCCATCCTAGAGGCTTGCTTGTATAGAAAGCAGAGCCTGAGGCTGAAAGAACACTATCTCTACCAGGTGCAGGCAGGGAATGGGGGAAGGCTATACAAAGGAATATTTGGCACAAGGTGTGAGACAACAATATGTGTGAAGGTGCAGCTCAGTGATACTCAAATCAGTGGGGAAACGACAAGGCTTTTATAAAGAGTCCTCCCTTAGAGAGAAAGAGCAAATTAATGTATGGGAATGAAGTCCTTTGATGGAAGGAAGGGAGGAAGATAGGATGGAAGGGAACGAAGGTGAGAAGGAAAGGGCCGAGGATAGAAGGAAGGAAGGAAGGAAGGGAGGAAGGGAGGAAGTAATGAAGGTGGAGAGGAACCGAACGAATGAGCAGTTTTCTCAAAGAAATCCAACTGGAAATGAATGAATTACAATGAAGAATGACAGTAGGAGAAGCAGAATGAATTGAGGTTATTGGATTTAAAGGATGTATAATCATCTGGAGGGTACAGCGTATGTGTTTGTGCTCTCTGCCCACACATTTTGTTCCTGTATGAAGGCGACATGCAGTGGAGCACCGGGGCTGTTCACTCTACTGCCTGTCCCCATGTCACCTATAGGAGCTCCTGTCTTCTCTACAGCGACAGGCTTGTACTTCCACTCTCTGTATTTGAAGGAAGGATGTGTCTGCACTGGGCTGAAAATATTTGAGCTCACCCCTTAAGCATCGTATTGATAAGGGCTGTCCCCAGGTAAACTGTATCCTATCAAACTGTTTGGGGCAAACACCCATGCTTGGTGATTTGGCAATATTCTTTTTTACCTAGTTATTTAATCAACCCTACCAGTTCCATCAGCGGGCTCATCGTGACAAAAGCATGCTGCATGGCCGAGCTTTGTCCAAACCCACAAAACTTTAATGTAAATTCTAGTGGAGATCCCAAGGTTTCCAAAAATACCAAATAGGTCTTGCTGAATTACAGAGAAATGTGTATAAAATGATCCACAAAACATTTACATAATTTCTGGTGGATTTAATCGTGCACTTAATGTATGTATGTATGTATATGTGTGTGCGTGTGTGTGTAGATGTAGATAGATAGATAGATAGATAGATAGATAGACAGATAGCCACAGCGCTAGAGCGATAGAGATATACATTTATGATATTGTACAATGTGGGGAAAAAATGTAACTTTGAAGCTACTTCAGGGGAAATATTGGGGTAAATCAAGGGTTTCAAAGGGTTAAAAGGCCAGGAATGATCTTCCTTCACACTGGAAAATACACAGACTTGAATTCAGTCAGTGGCTTGTCATGCCTCACCTTGTGTTTGACCTCTCTAAGGCTTCTGCCCCCCTCTGCCCTGCTAAAACCCGCCTCTCGCCTCGTCTTTACTTTAGGGTCGGTAACATGACGGGGAGATTCAGAAATTTCTCTCCTTGTCATATTTCACTGTTATGAATCCAACATTAAACGGCCCTCTTTCTCTCTGCATCTACCTCTCTTTCTCTATCTTCCCCCCCTCTCTCTCTCCCTCTCTCTCTTTCTTTCTTTCTGCATGTCTACCCCCTTGATCCTTTCCTCCACTCCCCTACCCCCTCCAAATCTCATTTACTCCATTGGAAGTAGAAGGGAAAAAAAAGAGAGAGAGAGAGAGGAGTACAAAACGACCTTCTCTTCCCCGAAGCAAAAACATCTTCTTATTGTGGAGGTCACCGTCTCAGTGCAGCCCCGCACTCTGAACACTACTCTGCTTGTTTTAATGATGCACAGAGCGGAGGGAGAGGGAGGGAAAGGGAGAGAGATAGATAGAGAGAGATAGAGAAAGACAGAGAGAGGTGGGGGGGGGGATGGGAGGATTGGGCTTTTTTTTTTTCTTACTGACTATGTTCACCCCCACCCCCTCTCCCACCTTCCCTCCCCCTCCTCTGCGCAGAAAGTGCACCTCTCTTTCCACATCCATCTTGAAAGGTTCTTCTAAGCCGTCTAACCTCTCAGCAATATTATATATTATTGCTTGCCTCAACCCACACTGAAACCTGGGTTGCTATGCTACAATAATATGACCTCTCATCTCTTCTCCTCCACTACATTTCCTTTCTCATTTCTTCGTCTCCTATTTCTGCAGGGAGGCAGGGGAAGGGGTTAACAGCATCCCCATCCCGCTTCCCCCCCATCAGGCCCCTCTGTCTCTTTAATGACCTCCATGGGCTCAGCGCCGCTGTTTGATTTGACCCCGCTGACCATGTGGGTCACGACCCCATCCCAGAGCACAACAAATTATCTTTGACCCCTATGGAAGGGTTAGGATCTGAGCTGTAACAGTGGCCATCTATCTTCCCATCCATGTACAGATCTATGTACTATATATGTGTGC